>NC_056744.1:343575456-343620456 GCF_019279795.1 Protopterus annectens
CCTGGATTAGTGCTCAAGTTACACAAACAAAGCTAGATCCAGCAGGCCCGAATCCAGTCTATGCCACAGCAAACAAGGTGCACCAACTTCAGTAAGAAGCAGTTCAGATATGCATGCACTATAAGCCTTTAACCATGGGGGTCCTTTCCTGACCCAAATGCCTTCCTTGTGTCACTCAGTCGATAGCATACCCTTCATGTGTTCCTCATTTGGAGTCTTAAAAACATTCATGTTCCTCCAAGTTCCACATTGAAAGGATCTGCCACACATTAAGTATTAGCAATATTTTAACTGATATTGATATCCTTGGTAAATAGAACTAAATCATACTGATTCATTAAAAAACAATTTTATAATTAAACATATCACATTTTAACCATCCTATGAGCTTCCTAGATGAAGATGTTAGTAATGTGTTAGTGAGCGATCCATATTTTGCCCATTTGTACCACATTATGAAAGGTGGTGCTCCATATTTTGGAGATGGAAGTTTGAGAGCTATGTTCGGTGGTGTAGAAAGAAACATATGGTTTCTGCCTAAGCAACCACCTTTGAGGTATGTCTTGATGTTTGAGTGTTGCCTTTCCCAACTCAGTGCAGAGTGGATACTGTACTTTTTTATGGAAGAATCTCTTAAATCCCTGTTGATAGTTCTAAGGTAAAACTGAAGAAGCTTTCTGGGGCATCTTACCTTTTTCCCTTCTTGGCACTAGTTTTTGGGGTGAGTTCACCATTAGTCACCTTGTGGGATATTATTTTTATTATATTTGAACTAACAGGCTAACTGCATTTTATTTTTCATTTTCAAGGCACGTTAAAGGTTTTGTTTCTGCTTTTCTGTTTAACGACACTGGATTATTTTGGTTGGAGAAAGGCATATGCAGTGAAGACGTTTTTGGCTGGAGATTGTTTTCACTTTGCACTTAGTTTATTCATGCCTCAAAGTAAAACATTTCTCATCAAAAGTGTTATTGTTTTGAATATTTTCTTCTGTATGTGTAACAGATGGCCATAGGTAGCTGTGCCACTAGTTTTTGATGAAAGAGGTCCTATGAGATGTACGTTTTGTTTGGCAATTTTATTGGACTGCAGTGTTCGTGTGGTTGATTTATATTTTAGCAGAGATAAATATATGTGTGTAAGTTGTCATGTATGTTCCTGAGACGCACTTGTCTGTGTGTTTAGAAGTAGTAGCTAGTCTTAAGTGCAATTTTAGTCTGACGTTTGCCTCTAAAAAAAAAAAATGTGGTCTAAAGTATACATTGGTGTAATACAGTGGTCAAAAGAGTGTGAGAAAGTCAAGTAAAGATTATGCTAGTATTTAGAGTGTGAGAAAGTCAAGTAAAGATTATGCTAGTATTTAGAGTGTGAGAAAGTCAAGTAAAGATTATGCTAGTATTTAGAGTGTGAGAAAGTCAAGTAAAGATTATGCTAGTATTTAGAGTGTGAGAAAGTCAAGTAAAGATTATGCTAGTATTTAGAGTGTGAGAAAGTCAAGTAAAGATTATGCTAGTATTTAGTGTGAGAAAGTCAAGTAAAGATTATGCTAGTATTTCTATTGCTGAGAAGGAGAGGAGCTATACATTCTGAGGGAAGTTTGGCAGATCTGACTGCATCATTTTCCAAAACATGTCACTGGGCAAAAGATGGTCTTGTTTATCTGTGTATGCGTTTATTTATTCTATTTACATTTTGATGACCTGATAGGTGGGTTGGTCTAGTGAGTCTTCTCACCTACTTATTTTGATTCATTTATCTTGATTCATTTTACCTGTTCTGTTCTATTACTAATAGTCAAATATATTGCAATGCTTTTAACAGGGAAGTCTAATGTCCTTGTAACATTCTGTAAACGTAAAGGCACATATGCCTGACTAACTGCTCTTAGATAATTTAGTTTTGTTTGTTTGCATTTATATTTATTAATTGGGATGGAACACTGATCCCAGTGGACCTTTTTTAGACTCAACCTGGGGTTAGAATGTAAAATTTAGTAATGTAAAACCTTTTTTTGCACTTTCTCCACCCCTGCTGTCTGTCATTCAATCCCCTCCCTCATGGCCAGTCAACCATCTCTTCCCCTTCATCAGGCCAGGGGTGCATTGCACTCAATTTATTGGTGTGATGAGGGCTGAGTACAGTGGTGCTAGACATCCTTAGATCTAGATGCCATGCCCTTGCGTATTAGCTGAGCCACATATGAGGATTTCCTCACCACCATGGACACATGGTGGTCTGTCTGAGTACCCATATCTGTCACCACTGGGTCCACTCTTGGGGGGTGGGGGTGGCTATCAAAGTTGTAATTTGTAGGTGAACGTGATTTCCCAAAAGGTATTATTGTGCATGTCTTCACATCTAGCTTGAGGTCATGGCTCTGACACGAAACATTAGTCTGTGTTGGACCATTCTGTAGGATATCAACATCTTCATTTGGGGAGGCAGTGATTACCTATAACCTGTAGTCATTGACAGACTTGGTCAGCCAAAAGCCATCTACATTTGCCTTGAGATCTGAGAAGTGTATACCAAACAGAAGGGTGGGGGCAGCACTGAGCTGTGTGGTACTCCACTAGTGACTGACCACTGGCTGGATGTGGATTCCTCCAGTCTAATGTTTCCTATTCCTGAGCCATTTAGCTATCCATCTGGTGACAAAGAGGTTTATGCCCAATTTTGTGAGTTTATCTTTAATACCTGAGTGAGGTATTGTGTCAAATTCCTTGGCCAGGTCAAGGTAGGCAGTATGCACTGTCTTAGTTTCACCCATGGGCCTTGGTAACCTTCTCAAAGAACTCCACCAGATTGAGCAGGCAGGACCTGCCCTTGATGAAGCTGATCTGTTTGGTCTAGAGTCTGAAGATTTCCAAAAAATCAATCTTTGGTCCTCTTCTCTTCAACATATTTACCAACCAAATTCACAAAGCTACCCTGCACGCCACTCTAGTCCAGTATGCTGATGACTCCACCGTAATCTGTTCTGCTGCATCAGTCCTTCAACTCCAGAAATTAACACAAGAATCCTTTGCCACTGTTGAAACCTGCTTAGCCAACTCTCAACTAATACTTAATCCCCCAAAAAACCCAGTAAATGCTTTTAAGGCTGTAGAACCAGGAGTAACTTGGCATGGTTATACTAAATGAGTCTGCTGTTTGTTGGACATGATTAAGCAAGGTACTCAGGATGTTTTTAGATCCACTGGATCTTAGCAGATCAATTTAGAAAGAGCATTACCCTTTACAGATTGCACTAGGCACAGTAGCCACCCTTTGTTCAACAAGTTCTTTTCAGTATTGACTGCAAATTCGAGATTTTGGTAAATTAAGTTGGATGAAGGTGGCTCACAGTTTTGTGTTCTCATTACCTCTCTTTGTAGATCCAGATTTTTGAACTTGCCTTTTGGGATTTTATCAGCACCAGAAGTACTTTAGCACATAGTAGCTGCTGTCATTGAGGCCAGGTGGCATTTGGTTATGGGGCACTACAAAATAGGAACATGACAAATTGATTAAACTGTTGCATAAAGAATGTTTGGAAGGATTGAAGCTCAACATAGCAAAGTGTCGGACTGGATTTATTTACATTTTTGAAGTGCTCATGTTATTTACTTACTGCTTATGGGTTACATAATGTTGAAGTCCAAGAAAATGTGTGGAAATGTGGGGTGACACAGTGGTGCAGAAGTTAGAGTTGTTGCCTCACAGCAAGAGGTTCTCTGGTTCAATTTTCAGCTGGGCTGCCTTCTGTGCAGAGTCTGCATGTCCTCCCTGCATTCGTGTGGGTTTCCTCTGGGTGCTTCGGTTTCTTCCCACATTACAAAGACATGCATCTGGAGCGTTTCTCCCCAGGCCTCCACTGAAAATGGGCTCTGTCCCAGTCTCACTTTCTCGATAAGCAAATGTTTAAATAAATAGGAGTAGGCAGTATCTCAAATGGCAGGTACAGATTAAAGGACTCTAAAGAGGAGGCTCCTGGAAAAATGAAAGGAAAATAAAACTGGAGAAGTTAAAAAGTAAAAAATTATTATCCAGATGTGGCCAGCAAATGTAGAACATTAGCACTGAAGCAGAGATATTTTGAACACGCAGCTCGGATGCCAAACTTCCTAGCACAGAGACTGACAGTAAAATAGAGAAGTGGATCTCAGAAATGAGAGTCATAGAAGTAAATCCTGTGATTAAAAATACAAAACTATTACTGAAAATGTTTTGAACAGCTTTGTATGAATCTTTATGCAGCTAAGAAAGGAGTCTGGAAGCCGGTCAGATATGGAGGTATAGCTGAACAAGTTTGGATGCCCAAGGATTAGAGAAATAGGCTGAAAAATGGTAGCAGCAATAACATGAGGAGACATTATCACTCCCACTACCGCCTATCTCTGAAAAACCTACAGTGGCTAGAACTGTGCAAACAAATCCTTCTGCCTCAGCTATACCTGACTCACTCCAAATCCTAACTTGCCCTCTCAACTCTCATCTCTCTCTACACTCCTAATCGTGTACTCTGTAGCTCTGACCAACACCTGCTGGAGATTTACAAGCCCAAAAAAGCATTGACAGACTTCTCTACAGTCGCCAGTGCATGGAATAAACTGCCCTATGTTTAAGAACGATTTCCAACACTGACCGTTTCAAAAATAACAGTGGGCAGCCTGTTAAACAGTTGGACTTGCTCTTGCCCTGACTCAACTTGATCTACCTCTCCCCTCTGCAACAACTACCCTCTCTTTCCTCTTATTCTGTTACCTAACTTTATTTTAATCCTGTGCTTGTTCCAAAAATAGTTATACTAACAGACTCTGTTGCCCTAAAGTGGTTACATTTTTTTCCTGAACTTGCTTTGTAGTATATATCTGTAAGCAGTTGCGTTGTGATTATGTATGGCATATAATTGTATGTGATTACTGTTAAACTTAATTTCTTTTTCTTATAACTGTATCATATATGCATCTTTTGGAGCTTTTCTCCTCGGGCCTCCACTGAAAAGAGCATATGCTCAGTCAGACTAACCTGGTCCACAAATGTCAAAAATAAATAAAGATACAGAAATAACAAGATGGAAAACCTTGAAAGAATGACAAAATGGCAACCGTTTAAAATCTTGGGTCACTCATTGCAGAGTCCTGAGATATGGAGACTGACTAGCCAAAAATCCACATTTGCTTATACTAAGTCTGAGATTGCCTTTTCAGGGAACGTTTCCTTTTTTGCAAGGTTGTTACATACAAGTCAGGGGAGCCTCCCTGGAAAAGAGCGCTGTGAAATAATTGCTATGCTGTTGCACTTTGTGTTTTCTCCTTTGGTATCTTACTACTCTAATTCGAGTCCGATGGGATACCTACAGAATTTTAGAAAAGAGCTGGCGTGTGAATATGTGAAACATGGGACATCCTGTTCACTACAGGATTCGTGGAGAGAGCAGACCATAAATCATGAAAAAGTGAAGCAGCGTTTGTTATGCCTCAAACCACATGATGAAGCAGTGCATGTCCTGCTAAAAGTGGTTACTGGTTTGTTACTTTGGGCGTCTGTGTTTTCATGTTAAAAGTTTCTTATACTCAGAAAGGAAGAGGATCCTTATGTGACCCTTCATCCTGTAAGGCAGTATCTATCTTATGAAGTAGTTATGGGGATAAAGCCGGTAGAAATTGCAGAAATATTGCCTGACCTAATAGAAATACCTGTATGGATGTGTGAGTTGAAGGCAGACAAATTAGTTTTAATAGTTATTCATAAGATGCAGGACAGGTTAGTTTTAATAAAGTTATTCATATGATGCAGGACAGGTTAGTTTTAGTAAGGTTACTCATATGATGCAGGGCAGGTTAGTTTTAGTAAGGTTATTCGTATGATGCAGGACAGGTTAGTTTTAATAAGGTTACTCATATGATGTAGGACAGGTTAGTTGTAGTAAGTTTATTCATATGATGCAGGACAGGTTAGTTTTAGTAAGGTTATTCATATGATGCAGGACAGGTTAGTTTTAATAAGGTTACTCATATGATGTAGGACAGGTTAGTTGTAGTAAGTTTATTCATATGATGCAGGACAGGTTAGTTTTAGTAAGGTTATTCATATGATGCAGGACAGGTTAGTTTTAATAAGGTTATTCATATGATGCAGGGCAGGTTAGTTTTAGTAAGGTCATTCATATGATGCAGGACAGGTTAGTTTTAATAAGGTTACTCATATGATGTAGGACAGGTTAGTTGTAGTAAGTTTATTCATATGATGCAGGCCAGGTTAGTTTTAGTAAGGTTATTCGTATGATGCAGGACAGGTTAGTTTTAGTAAGGTCATTCATATGATGCAGGACAGGTTAGTTTTAATAAGGTTACTCATATGATGTAGGACAGGTTAGTTGTAGTAAGTTTATTCATATGATGCAGGACAGGTTAGTTTTAGTAAGGTTATTCATATGATGCAGGACAGGTTAGTTTTAATAAGGTTATTCATATGATGCAGGGCAGGTTAGTTTTAGTAAGGTTATTCATATGATGCAGGACATGTTAGTTTTAATAAGGTTATTCATATGATGCAGGGCAGGTTAGTTTTAGTAAGGTTATTCATATGATGCAGGACAGGTTAGTTTTAGTAAAGTTATTCATATGATTGAGGGCAGGTTAGTTTTAGTAAGGTTATTCATATGATGCAGGGCAGGTTAGTTTTAGTAAGGTTACTCATATGATGTAGGACAGGTTAGTTGTAGTAAGTTTATTCATATGATGCAGGACAGGTTAAGTAAGGTTATTCGTATGATGCAGGACAGGTTAGTTTTAGTAAGGTCATTCATATGATGCAGGACAGGTTAGTTTTAATAAGGTTATTCATATGATGCAGGGCAGGTTAGTTTTAGTAAGGTTATATTCATATGATGCAGGACAGGTTAGTTTTAGTAAAGTTATTCATATGATGCAGTGTGACGGTGATGAAAAGGGGAATGCATCAGTGATAGGCAGCCTTGATGCTGAGAAGACATTTGACTGGGTCAGTTGGGATTTTTTTTTAAAAGTGTTGTTGAATAAGTGCGGGTTTCCAGGAAACTTGGTAAACTTGATACTGGAAATTTACAGCAGTGCAGCACTTAGAATAAATAATAAAAATAGGAGGAGGATTATTAGGAGTTCCTATTACATAGAGGGGCAAGTTAAAGATGCCAGTTGTCCCAACTCCCATTTGCTGTATACATAAAACCATTAGCAATCTGGTTAAGGCATTCAGAATTAAGAGGGTATGATTCTGATGGGAAACTGATCAAAACTAAATTATTTGCAGATGTAATGCCTTTTCCTCACCAGCCCACAGTAGGAAATACTGTCTTGTTTAAAACCTACAAAGTGCCCAGGATTTTCCTGTAAATAATATTAATGATGCTAAAATTACATTTTTTTTCAGTTAACTGCTGACAAGCCTACTCATTGATATAGGAATATCCATTTCTAAGGGGCATTTTAGATGAAATTGTCTGGGAGTATGGCTTGACAAGTCAAGTGCATATCACAAAAAAGGAAACACGGAATGAGGTTATTTAAGTATTAAATAAATTAAAGGCTTGGAAAATAATGATGATTGTTCTGGATCGTAAGGTGCTAGCTATGAATCTGTTTATAGTCCCACTGATACTTTATATAGGACAAGCTTTTTTTTTTTTTTACCTCACCTGACGAAAATGTGTTATTGCTAATGAAACCAAGATTCAGACATTTATATGGGAAGTTAGCGGTGCCAGTTGAGACTGGATGGTCAGAGATACTAGATCTGTACAATTATTATAAGGCAACTCAACTAATATGGCAAGAGAAGTTACTGTCACAGGAGGGAATGCCAGAGGAGGCAAAAAGGCTGACCTTATGGACTTTGTACACAAAGAAAAGGGAAGACATTAAAAGACTTTGGTGAACCGTATAAAAGGAATAATAAAGCAGATACTAAAGGAACAGGAATTAAAAGCATGGCAGGAGGGGAATTTCACCAGTAGGCCTAGGGGTAAGAATGCTAGAAAGGGGAAAACAGAAAAAAAGAATGGAGGAGGGACAGAGAACAAAGCTACGGCAAATAATAACTAAAAAAAGAGCTAATTGTGTGGAATGAGACAAAATAGAGGCTTCACATTCAGCAAGGAGGTGTGCTGGGGGGCAGGGCCTTAAGGCAGAGTTAAAGGAAGCAGTTACAGCAAGGGAAGGTACAAAAGTGAAGAAGGTGAATGAAGGCAAACGTCTTAGAAAACCAAAGAGCAGTTTATTTCGTGAGCGCTTTCGGAAATGGGCAATGCCTTTGCTTCATCAGACACAAATACAGTACATCTCATCTTATTTAAAACATCAGTTACACAAATACAGTACATCCCATCTTATTTAAAACATATGTGTCTGATGAAGGAAAGGCATTGTCCATTTCCGAAAGCGCTCACGAAATAAACTGCTCTTTGGTTTTCTAAGAAGTTTGCCTTCATTCACCTTCTAGTTTGTTTGGTTTTCGTTTGCTAAGGTACAAAAGTGACTTCATAGCTGACAAATTGGCTGATAGTTGTAACAGATGAAGCTGAACATATAAAAGTCTGCGAGAGAGGGAGAGAGTTCACTGTAGAAAGAGCCTGGAGAAGGAGAACATGTACAAATGTAGACCAGGAACAGGGGAATGAGGTATGTAAAAATCAAAAAAAGTTTACAGCTGACTCTGGTGAATCCAGGTGTAACATCCTGACTATGGCACAGGTGACCTGGATTAATTTAGTGGCTGAAGCATCTAACAGAGCTGGTAGGGAGAAGAGTGGAATGAAGGGGCAGAGCCCTTTCTCCTCTCAGGGGGAGGCACACAAGGCACAACTTTCTTGATGGAGACTGGGAAACCTGCCTGTGATGCTTAGTCATAAGTGACTGGGGCTTGTCCTGCTAATGTCCATCTCCTGAGGAAGTGAGGGACAAGTCCAGTACTGGCATCCACTGTACATCCCGCTTATGGAGTGTGAACAGAGGATGCACGGAGTAGCAGAGACCTATGCAGAACCCCCCTTGGAAACCTAGTTTGTGGTTCCTGTGATGCAACACCCCTCCCCCTACTCTTGGGATGTAGCAGGGACTGGTTAATGCTGGATAACCTGTTGGTTGTTAGGTAGTGGGTAGAAAAAAAAAATCAAAGAATGTTTACAGTTGAGTGTCACTGCAAGGTGGAAAAAGCTGGAAAATCCTAGCTAAAAGTACAGCCAAAGTGTGCAAGGCTGATACTCCTGTCAATCTCCTGTTGAGCTAAGGGCTTTAGTTCTGTAATTCTGAATGGTCCCTGCTAGTTCCTCCCCAGTTCTTTTTGTATGTTTTTGATACACTTCTGTTTCATCCTTTCTGGCTTACACCAGTGCCTACTGTCCATTGCTGGTGGCCTACACCAGTGAGTACTGTCCATTGCCTGGTCCACCAGCTACAGCCCCAGGATCATCTCTACTTTAAGACCGAGGTGGAAGTGAAACTTAAGGTTGTCTTCCCCTCTATGTACCCATCTGTTTTACATTTGAGGGCTACTCCCCTCTGTGGACCCTGCTTCCCCCAGGAGACATCTAGATTATTAAATACATTTTTATAACATTTTTAATAATATTTATCTGATTAAAACAATATGTATATAATAGGGATATGTTTTACCATGACAATGTCACTTTACTTCACTGTAAGCTAATCATTTAAAAGTTGTATGTATTTTTATTATTGGACAGCTTTATATGTGATGTCACCATTTTAAGCATATAAATTGAATTCGTTAAAGATGGCCCACATCTGATGAAGTTTATCAAACAAAAACTGAGAGCTTAAGGCATTTGTGTGTTTGTGGTAGTGCTTGTGGTTCTGCAACTGTTTGGAATCTATTTAATAAATGAATGTTCACAGAAGAAATCTATCCATGGCTTTATTGCTTCATCTGACAGTGGTACTGGTGTGGATTACTAGTTTTTGTGTTTTGGTACCTATTTGCTTGCTGTTTGTGGATATTATTGTGTACAAGATGTTCTTCGTGTTTCACTGTTGCAGTCATTAATTTGGGTTATCTGCTGGCAGGTTACCCTCAGTCGGCCAGATTAACAAAGTCTTGGGTCCTGCGTCTGTTGCTGTCCCTTCTTCCATGACGTCAGTTCCTCAGGGGTAGAAAACATGCAGCCGACGCCATTTTATCAGTCTTTCTTGCCGTGCGGTGCCCGAAGCAGAAGCAGTTCGCAAGTGCCGGTCAGCAGACTCCTGAAATATTCGTTTTCAAGTTTCAGAACCGAAGTCTTCAACTTAAAGCTAAGTACCCCGTTGAGGAAACTTTTTCTTGCTCCTTACCGATGTCAGTAAAAGTTAATAATTGCATTTCTTGTAGAAAGCAAATACCTCATAAAGATTTTCATTCATACTGTATTCCTTGCCTAGGCCCTGACCACGACATACCTTGCTGTCGGTTTTGTGCTTTATTTAATCAGCGCACTATCCGTCGTCGGTACATTTTTGCCTCTAAATATTTTAGTTTTCGGTTTAATTATCCAGAAATGTTGGTTAGCCATCCGACTACCGGAATTCCGAAAAAACACAAAGATAAAGACAGCAACAGGCCATTGAGGTCCAAAACTGCTGACGACGCTTCCCCTAAGCCAGTCGCCAGTTCGCCGGTACTCAGTGAGATGCTTTTGCAGCCCCTGATACCTGCTACTTGTGATTCGCAGGCCTCTACTGAGACCCATTCTGAGTCCGGTATGCTGCGAGATGCTTCATCTATGGAACCCGTGGATGTCTCTATCTTGGATGAGTCCGGAGCCACTGTGCAGGCACCAGCTTCTGAGGGTGTATTCAGGCCTACAGACTTGCATATTAAATCGACTCCACCTTCTTTACTAAGGTCTAAATCTTGATCTATGTCTAAAAAAACGACGTCCGGGCCACATGTTCAGGCCCCTATGCCTAAAAAACAAATGATCAAAATGGCTGAAGATCTAATTACTCTAATCAGGGGTAGTCAACCCCCCCCCCCCCAAGAGGCCTAGGGCTGAGCTTGACTATGAATCTTCTGATCAGGACTTCTGTTTCTTCTGACTCTTCTAATGACCTGGATTTGTCCATACCTACTTATGAGGATTCTGATGCAGAGGATCCCCCCCCCCCCCCCCGAGGACTTTTCTTTTGGGGAAACTTTACATACCTTAAGGGAGCATTTCCACTGAGAAAGTCAGGAATTTTCTGAATCTAAAAAGAGGCTTAGGGATTTTCTTCTTCTACCTAAGCATAGGCCTTTGGCTATACCTCCTTTTCGGAATCCAGTATGGCCCCTGATTCCCTGCCTCCGGCTCCTAGTTAACCTGACAGATACTACAGGGTACCCGATTCCCACAAGTTCCTTTTCAAAAACTCTGTGGCCGATCCAGAAACCATTTCTCAGGGGCCCAAGGGCATTAAGGCTTCTACTGACAAAAATCCTACCCCTTCTGATAGAGACTCCAGGGAGCTGAATAGATGGGGTAAAAAGGTTTATACTTCTGCAACCTTGGCAATCAGGGCTTTAAACTGCCAATTTCATATGTTAAAATATCAACAGCATATTGTTGGACTGCTTAAACAGAAAATTATGTTGATTTCTGACTGGGTGGAAAATAAAGATTTACAGGATTTATTGCATTCTGCTGAACAAGTTGGAAAACATACTTTGCAATGTGGTTTTGCTTCATTAGAGGCATCTTGCTGGGCTGCTGTCACTGGGTCTGTATTTAGAAGGCATGCCTGTCTTAAGGAGCAGTCTTTGCCAGATCATGTTAAAGCTAAATTGCTGGATGCTCCCTTAAATAGGACCGCCTGTTTGGCAACAAAGCAGAAGAAGTTCTTAAAAAGATGGAGGAAAAATCTAAATCTATGCAAGCTGTTAAAGATTTCCTACAAGTACAGCCTCCAAGGTTTCGTAGGCATTGGTCCTCTAAGAATTGGTCTTTTCCTGCCTCTTCCAGGCCTTCAGTCCAAACCCAGAACCAGCTGAACACCCAGGCTGCAGTCCCAGGTTACACACAGGACTAAGCAGTGGGGGGGGGGGCTCCCACTTACAAAGCAGGGAGTAGTAAGACTCCCCCCATGGTAAACTGTCTCAATGACTTGACTTTAAGCCTTCCAAGCCCTGCATAACTGACTACTCCTTTAGGGGGGAAGATTGCCCTGCAGTTACAAATGGGGTTTAAATATAGTTTCCCAAGGATACAGATTCCACTTCCACTTCTTACCAACCCCAAACGGTTGGCCAGTCCTACCCCCAAATCAGTGGGCAGAGGCTCAAAGGCAAGTTCTCTCTCTTCTAAGCATCAGGGCTATTCAACTTGTCCCAGAAAAGGAATGGGGGCAAGGTTTTTACTCAAGACTTTTCCTGGTACTCTGCACTGCCCTTTGTGAACACCCTGGGCACAGTAGATAAGCCAAAGTGCCTAGCTCCAGTCATTGCATTTTGCAGACAAAGAAATATTCAAATATACCCTACCTGGACGATTGTCTAATTCAGGCAGAAAGCCAAGGCATACTAATAAATCGTCTGGCATTTGTAAATAAATTACTAACTTCTCTGGGGTACATCATAAACAAAACGAAATTGCATCTAGTAGCCTGTCAACAAATTATATTCCTGGGAGCAAGTTTGAATACAACTTCCCAGATGGCTTACCTCATGCCAGAGAAAAAAGTTAATTTGACAGGCTACTTCAAACTACTGGCCACAAAGACCCAGCTATCTGCAAGGAAAATACTGCAAGCCCTGGGGTTCATGGCCTCTTGCATACTACTGAGTCCATATGCAAGACTGAATATGAGGAAATTACAATGGTATCTAAAAAGCCTATGGTGTCAACATTCTCAGGACCTGGAATCAATGATTCCTATCATACCTTGTCTAAAGATAAGAGTCCCTTTGGTGGGAAGAGGCCTGCCACCAAAGCAAGGGACTGCCATTCACTCTACCCCCTGCCGCCCAAACCCTAACAGACGCATCAGACTATGCATGGGGGGGGGGGCTCACTTGGCAGGGCAGTGCATTCAGGGCAAATGGAACCCAAATCAAATGCACCTGCATATCAATCAAAAAGAAATGTTAGCTGTACAGAATGCTCTGACAGCCTTCAAGGACCACATTCTTCCAGGACAACTAATGGTAAAGATGGACAACACCACTGTTATGTGGTACATAAACAAGCAGGGGGGAACCCACTCATACCCTCTCTGCAGATTAGCCATGGCTATGTGGAACACAGCCTTGAGCTTCCAAGTGCACCTACAGGCTCAATTCCTGCCAGGCAAGCTAAACACACTGGCAGATGACATGAGCAGAAATCTCATGGACCCACACGAATGGAAACTGGAAACGATTTTCAACATGTTGAGAAACAAATGGGGGAGCCCAGAGATAGACCTGTTTACTTCACCTCAGAACTACCAATTGGGCGAATTCTGCACAAGGACTCCCCACAAACAAGCTTGAAAAGTGACACAAGTCCATAAAAAGCAGTTGCCACCAGTATGAAGAAGTATTTATTCGTCACTGATACAAAACAGCAAGTACAAAAATAAAAGCAGTAAAAAACGCTTACTGTTCTTGGATTTTATTTACTGCTTTTATTTTTGTACTTGCTGTTTTGTATCAGTGACGAATAAATACTTCTTCATACTGGTGGCAACTGCTTTTTATGGGCCTGTGTTGCTGTTTGCTGTGAGTGGTTGCCTTTGGTGAGTTTTTCCTGTTTGGACTTTATCTTAAGCTTGGAAAGTGGATGCCCTGTCTTTCACCGGAAAAAAAACTATCAGTTTATGCCTTTCCCCCTCAGCCTCTCCTCTCCAAAGTGCTACTAAAGATCAAACAGAACAAACCAAGGACAATACTGATTGCACCAGACTGGCCACGCCAACACTGGTACCCCCTCTTGTGCAGTGCGACACTGCTGGAACCATGGCACCTGCCTCAGACCCCTGCCCTGCTGTCCCAGCAGAAAGGCCAGATTCTGCACCCACAGCTTCAAACCCTGAACCTTGCAGCCTGGCTAATTACCTAATCTCTCCGTTACCATCCATCAGTAAGCAAGTGATGGATGGCATTCTGGAGGCAAGGAGGCCTAGTACTAGAAAATCCTGTGCTGAAAAATGGAAAAGATACTGTTCCTGGAGCCAGACTCAGAGGATGGGCACAGGAATGCCCAGTTTACCCCATATTCTTCAATACTTAACTGAGATGCTTCACAAGGGTCTTTCCTTTCCTTCCAACAAACTTCACGCCTCAGCCATTTCAGCTCGTTACAGCATAGAACCACCCCTCTTTTCTCACCCACTGCTCAAGCAATTCCTCATAGGGGCCAAAAACTTAAGACCACCCAGGAGAGCCCCTACTCCAACCTAGGAGCTTAACTTTGTATTGGAAAAGCTCACTTTACCTCCCTTTGAGCCAGCTGCAAATGCAGAGCTGAAATTCCTTTCTTGGAAAACAGTCTTTCTTCTAGCCATTACTTCAGCAAGCAGGGTGTCTGAATTACAGGCCCTCATGGCAGTGGAGCCTTTCATCATCTTTCATACAGATAGGGTATCCCTCAGAACCTATCCTTCCTTTATGCCCAAGGTGGTATCCAGTGTGGCCCTTAATTAATCCATTTATTTGCCAACCTTCTTTTCTAATCCACAGAACAATTGGAATGAATTCTGCACTCCTTGGACATTCACAGACAACATAGATTTTTCCTGGACAGGACTAAGCCTCTCAGGAAATCCGAAAAGCTGCTGGCTGCATTTGCTGCAGGGGCAGAGGGGAAGGCCATTTCAAAGCAAACCATTTCTAAGTGGATAGGCCTTTGCATTAATTTCTGCTATAAGCGCCATGGAAAACCTACCCTACAAGGGGATAAGACCTCATTCCACCAGGGCTGCATCTACCTCTACAGCCTTTCTCAGAGGTGTCCCTACCAGGTACATCCTGGAAGGCTGCTACCTGGAGTTCTGTACATACCTTCGCCAAGCATTACCACTTGCCATTTTTTTCTAAATCCAGAGCTGGCTTTGCCACTGCAGTCTTGCAGGGCCTTATAGCTGGTCCTAATGCTATCGAATTGCCTCCTCCCATCCTTAGCTTTGGGAATCTGACTGCAACAGTGAAACACGGAGAACATAGTACAGTTGTGTGCACTTACCATAAATGTAAATGTTCGAGTGTATTCACTGTTGCAGTCCTGGATGTCCTTCAAGGATGCATCTGCAGTCCTTACAAATGGGGTTGTCCTGTCCTCAGGCAGCCCTTCGGTCGGCCAGATTCCAAAGTCTGGGTCCGGCCTCGGCTGATGTCGCACTTCACCCGACGTCATAGCTGCAGTTCTACGGGTATAAAGGCATCAGCCGACGCCATTTTCCTCGGTCTTTCTTGCCGCGTGGCGCCCGAAGCAGAAGCTGTTCGCAAGTGCTGGTCGGTCAGAACCAGAGATTACTACTACCGAAGACTTCTAAAAAGCTAAGTACCCCGTTGGGGACTCTTTCTTGCCTCAGCCGATGTCAGAAAAAGTGAATAACTGTTTAACTTGTGGAAAACAAATACCTCATAAAGATTTCCACTCTTACTGCCTACCTTGTTTAGGCCCAGACCACGACGTAGCAGCTTGTCTAGCCTGTGCTTCTTTCAACCGACGGACACTTAGACGTCGGTCGGAATTTGTTGAGGAGTTTTCGCCCGCTTTTGCTTACAACATGCCGTCGGAAACTCCGACTTCGCAATTTACTAAAAAGCGCAAGGAAAAGGACCGACACTCGCGGTCCGCGGTTTCGGCCGAAACCGCGGTTGTCAACCGCGAGTGTCTCGGTTTCAGCTGAAACTGAGTCCACGGTCCTTCCTTCGGCCGAAAGCTTGCCTCCTACCAAGGCCTCATTCAGCATAGCTGAATCTGCTACTGAAATCCCACCTGCTCCTGCATGATCACAGGATTTATCTGATACTATTCCTTTAGATATATCTACTCCTGCACGTGGAGCTGCTAGGCCCCCTGCATCCATGTCGATTAAGGCTTTTGCCTGGGCTAAAGCAGCAAAATCTACCAAGAATGTGCCTGCTAAGACCCCCTCTCACAGGCCTAGCTCTAGTACTCAAATGCTTAGTCTAGCAGAGGATCTTATTTCTTTGATCCGGGGATCCCAACCTCACCCTGACAGGGCCTCTCACCCACCTCCAGAGAAGAGGCCTAGAGCAGAGCCCCCTGAGCCAGTTTCTACAGATTACTCCTCTGATGATTCAGAACATACAGACCCTCCAGAGGGCCCTTATTCTCCTTATGAGGACTCTGATGCAGAAGACTCCATTCCTTCTGCCTCTCCTCCTGAGGAATTTTCTTTGGGGAAACCTTGCATGCTATGAGGGAACAATTTCAATGGCAGGGCCAGGATTTTTCAGACTCTAGGAAAAGGCTTAGGACCTTTTTGCATTTGCCACAGCATAGGCCTTTAGCCATTCCTCCAGTACTTACTGTTGTGGATGATGCATTTAATGATGCTTGTACTGCTCCTGATTCACTTCCTCCGGCCCCTGCTAAGCCCGACAGGTACTACAGGGTTCCGGACACACATTATCATTTGTATAAGGCTCCTTTTGCAGATCCTGAAACTATTTCACAGGGACCCAAGGCAGTAGCAGCTACCTCTGCCAAAAACCCCCTCCCCTCTGAAAGGGAATCCAGGGCCTTAGAGAGATGGGGTAAAAAAGTTTACACTTCTGCTACTCTTTCAGCTAGGGCCTTAAACTGTCAATTCCACATGATTCAGTATCATGAATTTATGTTATAGGTTCATAGGTTCATACTAGGCTATCTGCCCAAGGGCATTTATAAGCCTAGCCCATAGTTATTTGGCTTTCGCCACCCCTTTAGTTTGAATAAAACTATGCCTATTATTTTGCTGTGCCTCTGTCAAGCAGTGACACTGAAGTAATCCCTGGGGTATATCTGCGATCCCCCATCCATTGGTCAAGATTCCTCTTGAACAAGGCCAGCGAGGTGCTCTGCCTCACATGTACCGGGATTTTGTTCCACAGCATAGGGAGTCTCTGGGTGATGAATCTGTCCCTCCAGCACGTTCTATTAATAACCGTGTCAAGGATTAAGTCTCCCGCCCTTGTGGTTCTGAGGGATCTAGATTTTTTGAGGTGAAGCATATTCATCAAATCAGGGTTTGACATGGCCTTATATGTCAGGCACAGGTCACCTCTGAGCAAGCGGTATGAGACTGAATAGAGCTGGAGTTCTTTCAGTCGGGCAGCGTAAGACATATTTTTGAGACCCTTTATCCTTTTGGTGAGGAACTTTTGGGGCCTTTCCAACTGCTGCAGGTGTCGGGTCAGATACATTCCGAATGGGGCATTGTACTCAATCATAGGTCTAATGAGTGATGAGTACAGGGGGACGATGACCTCCCTTGATCTAGATGTGAATCCCTTCATGATCAGGTGGGCAATGTAGAAGGTTTTCCTAACTACTTTAGCAACATGAGTGTCAAACGAAAGGCTACTGTCAACCTGGGTCCCCAGATCCCTGATGTCTTCTTCTGTGCTCAGTGGATTGCCACCTATATGGTAGCTAGGGGTAACCTTGTTTTTCCCGAAGGGTATGACTATGCATTTCTTGGCATTTAACTTTAGGCCATGGCTCTGGCACCAGTTATCCGTTTCTGTGAGGCCCTTCTGAAGGATATCTGTGTCAGATGTGTTTTCGACTATGCCGCCCAGTTTGCAGTCATCTGCAAACTTTGTCAGCCATAACCCTCCTGTGTTTGCTTGTACTTCAGAAAAGTAGATGCCGAACAAGAGTGGACCCAGGACTGAGCCCTGTGGGACACCACTTGTGACAGGCTTTGAGTCTGACATGGCTCCAGCAACTCTGACCCTGTGGGTTCTGTCACTTAGCCAGTTTGCAACCCATCTTGTGATGTATGGGTTTACATTCAAGCTGATGAGTTTTTCGATGATACCTGAGTGGGGTATTGTGTCAAGGCCTTTGCCAGGTCAAGGTAGGCTGTATGGACTGCCTTTCCCTCATCAATGGCCTTGGTGACTGTCTCGAAAAAGTCAACCAAGTTTAAAAGGCATGATCTGCCTTTGACAAAGCCAAACTAGGTTGGATCCAAAGTCTGCAAGTTCCTATGTCTTTATTTATGAGTTCCATTATGATCCTCTCCATGGCTTTGCAGATAAGGCTTGTCAAGCTAATGGGACGGTAATTTCCAGGGTCGGTGGAGGCACCGCCCTTGTGAAGTGGGACCACAGTTGCCGTGCGCCACTCCTTGGAGTGCGTATCCTGAGGTGAGGCTAAGATTAAACAGCTGTCCTAACTGCGGGTTTAATTCCTCATTGAGTTCGTGGAGCACACAGCCGGGGACACCATCCGGTCCCATGGATGCTGTGTTTTTGCTTTGCAGAGAGCAGTTCTCACCTGGGCGTTGGAGGTGTTTGGCGGGCTAGAATCCTCTGGTACACATATCTCTCCGTTTGGGGAGGGAGAAGTTTGCACTGAACCTGTCAGCCAGTATGTTGGCAATGTGTGTAGGTTCAGTAATCTTCACATCATTTTGAACTAATTCTGAGCATATCTGGGAGTTTCCTCCTAGGTTTCTAACATAGCTAAAGAAGGCCTTATGATTGTCTTTTGAGTCCTTGGCGATTTTTCTCTCAAAATTTGCCTTGGATGATTTTATGAGAGCTCTTAGGTTTTTACTTATAATGATCAAAGGTGTCTTACCTTTCAAAGATTTTGCTCTATCTTGTAGTAGCTTCCTCCTTTTGTTGTAGAGCTTGTTTATGGCTGGGGTCCACCAGACTGGACGCTTGCCTTTGGTACAAAGAGTCTTAGTTTTGTTTGGGATTGCCTGATCCATGCAGTCCTGTAGGTGCTGGTAGAAGGCATTTGTAAGTGATTCAGCGGTTTGAGTAATGTTTACCACTGGCTCAGGGGCCTTAAAGGAGACCACACTAGTTTTTAGAAGTGTGAAGTTGGCTTTTGAGAAGTTTTTCACTGTGGTCTTTTTATTTCAGGTGGGGCGGGATGAGGACCTCCAGCGAGATTAGTTTATGATCTGATCTCACCAGTGAGGGGTATACTTCGGTGTTGAACATTGTGATCCCATGTTCGTGATGATGAGATCAAGTATGTTTTCTCCTCTTGTGGGGATGGTGACTAGTTGTTCCATGGCATTTGAGTTTATGAACTCCAGGAACCTTTGGGCTAGAGTGTTTGGGCTTGAGTAGTGTTCCCAGTCTATATTAGGGTAGTTGAAGTCACCTAGTATGATGGTGTTTGGAGATACATTTATCCCTCCATTGTTTTCAGGAAGGCCATGTGAGGTTCCTGAGTTTGAGAGGGTGGCCTGTAACATGCTACAAATTGCAGAGCAGTCTTGCCTATGGTTAATTGCACCTGGATGGTCTCCGATGCATCGTGCGTTGCCACCAACCTTGAGGTGTGGGTGTCCTTTATGAATGTGGACACCCTCCTTTCTTGGTGTTGTCCGGATTTTGGGGCCGGAACACATGATATGAGGTGAAACCTGATAGTGCTGGGGTGCTCTCAGGAGCCTTGAACCAGGTTTCTGTCACAGCACAGACATCGATGTTCTCCATACTGAGAAGGGCCTCGAGTGCGTGCATCTTGAGATTGAGACTTCTGGCATTGAGCAGCATTACCCTTAGTTTTTACTTTTTGTGTCCTAGGGTGGTAGGTTTAGAATTTGAGCCTTGCCTAAAAAGGCACTATGGGGTGGCAAGAGCCTTTGCCAATATCCCAAAGCCTAGGGGTCACAGGTGCAACCCGTCCCTCGCGCAGCAGCGTGGCTTGTCCAGCATGTCATCCCAGGCAGACAGACATTGGATCCCCTTTGAATGACACCAGAATTTAAGCCAATTATTAAAGCTGATCATCTTATCACTGTATTGTGGCATCATTCTAGGTGAAGGTAGGATACTGCTCAAGGTCAGGGTCATACCTGCCTGGGCTACATAATCAGAGAGCTCCTCAATGTCTCTTTTCATGTAGTCCAAGGAGGTACGTCTCAGGTCGTTGACACCAGTGTGGACAATGACTGAGTCGTACCTGTACCTGCTGTTGAGAGACCTGAGTGCTTGTGTTATGTGGCGGATTCTAGCGCCCGACAGGCAGCTTACTGTGACCTTCTCCTTACTCAGTCTGGTGAGCGGGACGTCAGTGTGTCTGACTATGGAGTCACCTATGACAAGTATGTTTGGTGTTGTATTTGGCCTTAAGAGCAGTGACTGCTTTGTACACTGATTTTGTTGTTTATGTGTTGTTTGTGTGGTGTATTGAGTTTGCAGTTGCTTGGGTGTCTGCTTTGGAGGCCTTTGCTCTTTAGGTAAATTTTTACTCAGAGCCTCCAAGTATGTCTTAGTGTGTTTATGTGTTTGATTCAGTGGTGTGGTTGAGTTATGTGTGACTGGTATTGTGGTGTGTGTAGTTGCCTTCTCCTCCTGCCTGGTCTTGCCAGTCCTGAGTTGAGAGAGCTCAGCCTCCAGTCTGGCTAAATAGCTGCATCTCTCACAAGTGTTAGTGTTACGTGGGAGGAGGAGAGGGTTGTCCGTGTACATGAGGCAATTGTAACATTGTCTCAGAATTCCCAGATTCACCAACTGGGCAGGAGAGGATGCCAGCATCTGACCCTTCGACATGCTAGAAAGAATTATGAGCTGGTATGAGACAGAAAAGTAGTTAGATCAGTTAACTAAAAAACTGTCCTCGCCTGAACCATTAGACAAAAAATCTCTTCAGGAAATGGTACATAACATTCAGCAGGTCAGTAATCATTCCTTAAAATGCGGCTATGATGCACTGGAGGCTTCCTTTAGATCAGCTATGACTGGTACAGTGATCAGAAGGCATGCATGGTTAAAAGAGCAGTCCTTACCAGACCATGTTAAATCAAAGCTTCTAGATGCTCCCATGGATAAGCTCAATTTGTTTGGCTCCCCTGCACAGCAGGTGCTGAAGAAGGTGGAAGAGAAAGCAAAATCTGTCCAGACAGTCAAGGATTTCTTGCAGGTCCAGCCTCCAAGGTTTAGTAGGAACTGGCCTTCCAAGAATTGGTCCTTTCCAGACACCAGAGCACAGAGAGGCAGGAATAGGCGCCCAAGAGGCAGGGGTCAATCCAGAGGTGCCTACAGGGGGCGTCAGTGGCAGCCTAACAACCAGCGAAGTACTGCCACAGATCCAGCCACTACCACTTCCACAGGACAATCACAGTGACTTGGCTCTGAGACCGCCTACCAGGGAACAACTAGAAGCACCCTTAGGCGGAAAGCTAGCCTTATTTTCGGAAAACTGGCATCACATCACAGGAGACAAATGGATTTTACAGACAATAGACCAAGGTTATAGGTTTCACTTCCATACTCTACCAAGGAAGAGAGGAATGCCAAACCTACCTCCAAATCAAAAGAAAAAAGCTCTAGAACAAATAGACCACTTGATAAGGATGAGAGCTATAGAAAAGGTACCGTCTATGGAACAAGGGCAAGGATTTTACTCCAGACTTTTCCTGGTGCCAAGAAAAGAAAACCAATGGAGACCTATTCTCGACCTGTCCGCTCTAAACACATATCTCATTGTTCCAAAATTCAAGATGCTGACCCTACAGCAGCTCCTTCCCATGCTGGGCAAGGAGTCTTGGCTGGTAACTCTAGATCTCAAGGAGGCATACCTGCACGTCCTCATACGACCAAATTGCAGAAGATACCTCAGATTTCTTGCAGGATCAGAGCATTATCAATTCTCAACATTGCCCTTTGGCTTATCTACTGCGCCCAGAGTATTCACGAAATGCCTGGCATCAGTAATTGCTTATTGCAGGCTTCAGGGAATTCAAATTTACCCTTACCTGGACGACTGCCTGTTACAAGCGGACAACAAAAACAAATTAGAAAAATATTTGAAAAAGGTCATTCATCTACTACAAGCCTTGGGATACACAGTCAATATAAAAAAGTCAAGGCTGATACTATCCCAGACAATAACTTTCTTGGGTGCAGAATTGGACACATCAAATCAAATGGCATCCCTCACAGCAGAAAAGCAGAAGCACCTTCCTCTCTATTTCATGGCATTAACAACGCAGAACCAGCTAACAGCAAGGAAAGTCCTGCAAGCCCTGGGTTACATGGCATCCTGCATAATATTGGTTCCACATGCCAGACTACATATGAGGAAGTTACAGTGGTACCTAAGGAATTTATGGTCTCAGCACAAGCACAGCCTAGAAACCCAAATTCCAATAATTCCATGCCTGAAGCAAGAATTCCAATGGTGGGCCGAGGCCTGTCAATTGAACAAGGGATTGCCCTTCCACAGCCCTCAATCAAGCCAGACTATCACCACGGACGCCTCAGACCTCGGTTGGGGGGCACACATGCTGGACAAGTGCATACAAGGCCTATGGACTCAAGACCAGCTGAACCTACACATAAATCAAAAGGAGATGCTGGCAGTAAAACTGGCAATTCAGACATTCAGACCGTTTCTTCAACAGGGTCAGTTGCTGATAAGGACGGACAACACCACAGTTATGTGGTACATCAACAAGCAGGGAGGCACACATTCATACCCTCTATGCCGGATGGCAATGGACCTCTGGAATGTGGCCCTGAGCTACAACATTCAGCTACAGGCAATATTTGTACCAGGAAAAGAAAATATACTAGCAGACATCCTAAGCAGGACTACCACGGATGCCCACGAATGGATGCTGCATCCAGACATCTTCAAATCCATTACAAGGAAATGGGGACTACCAGAAATAGACTTATTCGCATCCCCACACAACCACCAATTGAAAAAATTCTGCACAAGGGCATACCACCCACTTGCTTGGAAGGTGGACTCCCTATCTTTCAGTTGGAAAAACCTGACAGCATATGCATTCCCACCTCTTCCTTTGATGCACAAGGTGCTACTGAAGATCAAAGAAGACCGTCCAAGGATCATTCTGATAGCTCCAGACTGGCCAAGGCAACATTGGTACCCATTACTGAGGAGCATGTCTCAGGAACAAATATGGCCTCTGCCCCTAGTTCCCTTACTGCTAACACAGAACAACTTCAAAACCCTGCATCCAAACCTAAAAACGCTGCAGCTAGCTGCCTGGAACATTGCATAAGACAAAATAACCCAGATTTATCTCAAAGGGTTAAGGACATTATCTTGGAGGCTCACAGACCCTCAACAAGAAAAACTTACTTAGCAAAATGGAAAAGATATCTCATTTGGAGTGCAGCAAAAGGAGAAAATGTGTCACTGGTAAACATAGCTAACATCCTGGAATACTTAGCAGAACTTTTCCACAATGGCCTGTCCTATTCCTCCATTAAGATTCATGCATCAGCTATTTCGGCAGAATACAACATGGATCCTCCAGTCTTCTCACATCCTCTACTCAGGCAGTTTCTGAGAGGAATTAAAAATGTAAAATCACCAAGGAAGCCACCATTGCCCGCTTGGGACTTGAACTTTGTGCTAGAAAAATTAACACTCCCTCCTTTTGAGCCAGCAGCAACAGCAGAATTACAGTACTTATCATGGAAAACTGCTTTCCTGCTTGCAATCACTTCAGCAAGAAGGGTTTCTGAATTACAGGCATTAATGGCAGTACAGCCCTTCCTTATCTTCCATCAAGATAGAGTGTCCATGAGAACTAATCCTACTTTTATGCCAAAGGTGGTCTCCAGGGTATCTTTAAACCAAGCTATCCACCTGCCTAAATTCTTCCCCAACCCACAGAACAGGGGAGAAAGGCTATTACATACCTTGGATGTACATAGACAATTATGTTACTACCTGGACAGAACCAAGAGCAATAGAAAAACTGGCCAGTTACTGGTAGCATATGCAACAGGAATGGAAGGAAAAGCAATTTCAAAACAGACAGTCTCTAAGTGGATAGGAAATTGCATTAGATTCTGTTACTCTTACCATGGGAAGACAACTCCAGAAAACATCAGACCTCATTCCACAAGGGCTACAGCCACTACTACAGCTTTTTTACGAGGAGTGGCTACCAAAGACATTTTAGAGGCTGCTACTTGGAGCTCCGTGCATACATTTGCCAAGCATTATAGTCTACCCTTATATTCCAGATCCCAAGCAGGTTTTGCCACTGCTGTTTTGCAAGGGATCTTAACTACACCATAATCTTATTATTACCTCCTCCCCCAGTTTGGCTATGGTATTCTACCCATTTGTAAGGACTGCAGATGCATCCTTGAAGGACATAGTACAGTTTTGTACCTACCATAAATGTAGATGTCCGAGAGGTATGCATCTGCAGTCAGGATTACCCACCCTCCGTCCCCTCTGTGGTACTCCTAGGGTATTTGCCCATCTTGTAGCTAGCTGGGGGAAGCTATTATGGTGTATTTGTTTGTATATATGTATATACATGTTTATTTCTATTTGCTCTCTTTTGTTTGGAAATATTTGCATTTATCCAAATTTAGCCTTCCTAGAGGGCACCTGGCATCTGGGGCAAGAAACACTGAGGAAAATGGCGTCGGCTGATGCCTTTATACCCGTAGAACTGCAGCTATGACATCGGGTGAAGTGCGACATCAGCCGAGGCCGGACCCAGACTTTGGAATCTGGCCGACCGAAGGGCTGCCTGAGGACAGGACAACCCCATTTGTAAGGACTGCAGATGCATACCTCTCGGACATCTACATTTATGGTAGGTACAAAACTGTACTTTACCCTCCCTCCAGCCCCCTGACGTCTATTGACTATACCTGTATTCTTGTTTACTACGCTTAAAGCTTTCTGGTGTATTTGCTTTTTGTTGGAGGTGTAACCTTATATATAATTGCTTCCCATTCTGTGGGCACCTGACATCTGGGGCAAGAAAAACTAATGTAATGGTGTCGGCTGCATGCTTTAGACCCCTGATTACCTGACATCATGGAAGAAGAAACGGCAACTGACGCAGGACCAAAGACTTTGATAATCAGGCTGACTGCGAGCTTACCTGCAGGAGATAACCCGAGTGTGATGACTGCAACAGTGAATACAGTCGGACATCTACATTTATAAGTGTACACAACTGTACTGTCTTCATACTGTTTTTCAAGTAGGATCTTTTGTAGGGAAACTGATGTGGCAAGAATGTGTTTGTATCTGACATGGAAGGTCCTCCTTGATTTCATCTGGAGTACTCTTCTTCTGTCTTCCTCTAGCTGGTTGGACTCCTGCATCTAACCTTAACTTCAGGAGTTCCCTGTTAAGTAGCCCAGGTGCATACATGTATGTTTAACACTGTAGGTGCCCGAGCTTTAATGCTGCTGATTTGTAAGATGGGGATTTTGTTAGTGGTGATGATCCAGTCTTTCACATTAATTCATAAGTTCAGGTGAACTTCAGCTGTTTGCGAACGTCTAGTGTGTGTGCCATAATGATGTGTCAAAACAGTTGCATGCATCTTCATAGAATCTTTCAAATTTCCTGATTTCTGAATTGGTGAAAGAATGAATATGATCATCATATACATCCTGGAGGGTCCCATCATTGCTTAGCTGGCATGGTGAGAAAGTCTGCCTTATTTAAGAGGAATGTGGCATATCCTGCCACATCAGGAAGTGCCGGGGGAAGTTTTCCATACAGAAACAAGCATTTTATATTAGTTCAGAGTAGTTAACTTATATTTCGGTGGTATAGCTGTTAGTGTTGTCACCTCACAACAAGAGGTTCTCCAGTTCAATCCTTGGCTGGGGTGCCTTCTGTGCGGAGTCTGCATGTCCTCCTTGTGGTCGCGTGGTTTTCTCCCACATCCCAAAGACATGCTGTAGGTGGATTGGACACACTAAATTGGCCCTAGGTGTGAGCGCGTGCATGTGTGTGCCTTCCGTCGAAGGTTGGGCACTGGGCTGGCAACTCTGCACTGTGAAACTCGATTGCCAATCATGAGTGGACAGATGATCCGCTCTGGCGACCCCTAACTGGGAAAAGCCGAAAGAAGAAGAAGTTAACTTGCATTTTAGTCCTTTTATGTAGATAACTTGAATGTGTTGTTTGTTTTGTGAGTTGAACGTATTTAACTGATCAAACATGACCAATTGCAGGCCCAGCCCAGACTGTAATATACGTTATAAAAGTATAATTACTACAACACAAACAGAAAAAAACAATACAAATGCAAGATACCCAGTGGTACAGCAAGGAATTCTGGTACATTGTACATAGGTTCTGCTGTTCTGCTCTTGAGTGGATGCAGTACTTTTGTGATGCTGGGTGTGTTGCAAGCTCTTCCGTGACTGTCCTTTTAAGGATACGGGTAAAGAAACTTTGATTTTTGTTCTACAGCGCTGGATGTATATGCTATTTAATAGGGAGGCATGTTTTCTTATCTGGGACTGTGTGTTGAACTGTAACTGTTCTGCGTTGGAGCAGATACCATCTTCTGCTCTTTGGTAGTGCTTGAGTGTTGTGGCATTCAAGTAGTTATAGGCTAATAACAAATTAGCTGTTTGTTAAAATATAAGAGTTTGCAACTGATTATTATGGATTCCTATGTTCTTGAAGATTTGATAAATCAGAAGTATTTGAATAAATGTATAACTTGTGAGGTGTTGCTAATAAATTCTGAATAAGAACAAAACGTGTATCAATTGAAATTGTTTGGAAGATTGAACTTAAATAGTAAATTGATTCTCAAACCAAATATACATGCAGCAATGGAGAAGGACTAAGGTCTGCTTCTGAATTTGTTAAAAACTGGCAGTCAGAGCAGTTGGATATGAAAAGGAATAAGACTGAGGAAGTACGGATGGAAATGAGGGAGGTACAGCTAAATAGTCAAGTTAAATAATTAAGGTGGTAAAAGTTTTCTTTTTACGTTGGTCAGAACTCTAGTTAAGAGGAAGAAGAAAGCGGGAAAACTAACGGAGTGAAAAAAGAAGAATGTTATTAGATCGTGACGAATCTGGTGGAGAAGTTTTCATTTCATTCATTGTAATTTGAAATGTTTTATATGTTAATAGGGAACGTGTGAACAATCAAGGAAAGATCTGATCAGTTTTAAAGTACTGGTGGATAACTCTTTGGTTGTGCCCTCTCAGGGATACATGGCGGTGCTTTTGAACATGCTGTAGTAAAGGGATTAGAGATTTCTTTTACTTACAAATCTGATTGTCCTAATGTTTCATATTTTAAAAATAGCAGTGGAGGAAAATTATGGTAGTGCAATCTCAATTATGGGGAAAAAATTATGAGTCTTTTTTTTTTTTTTTTTTTTTTTTTGAAAAGTGTACATTGTTGTAACTGATGTTAGGTTAAGAAAAGAAGTTTGGATCATGGAGAAGATTTGCCTGATATGTTGTTTGAAGGGTATAGCTTGAATGAAAGAGAACTCTCTAATGGTGTAAGCTTTTTATCTAATTTCAAGAGGGTTTTAAGCAAGTTGAGATGAACAACATTCATTGTTTGATTTACTCCAGTAAAGATGCTGATGCTTTGAACTCTAGGCATGCAGTTCTAGGCATGCAACTCTAGGCATGCAGTTATAGAGACTATTAAAGAGCACATCCCATGTTCCTAATTGCTTAGCGACTTGTTCAGTGTCACACAGTAGATAAATGCAGGTGGAAAAATTCAAACCCAGGACCCTTGCCACAGGAAGCAACCCATCAACAAGTCTGACTAAGGAGGAGAGTGGTGGGATTTATGCAGTCGTCTTAAATGTCAGTGTTAGAGGGAGAAATACTAAAATGTAAGCATCTGACCAACTGCCAAAATGAATTTCTGTATTTCAGAATTATTTCTTGGTAAGTTAAACCAGAAAACATGTCCTAAAGAAAGGAGTATTATGCAGTATTGCTTGCATAAGAGAAGCAGTTAGAAGCATGGATAATATGGCACTGTGTGCTGTGCTTGCTTTATTGTAAGTTCTGTAGTAAATGCAGTGTTTGTGTGAAGGAAAAAGTACTGTATGGATCATATGATGAAAAACAGTTCAGCGATGAGAACACTCCAAAGTGTAACTGTCTGAGCTGGTACCAGATATTTCTGTTATGTTGCTGTTGGTTTAAGAATATGAATTATAATTAGAAAGAATATTCCAGAAGGTGGCATATAAGCTGACAAATACCGTGTTTCATGTACTTAAGTTGGTGTCTATTGTCTGCCATGTTAGAAAGTCCAATATCATATCCTAGCAAGCTGTAGATCACTTTCTGTGCCCCTAGAATCCCATAGCTCATATTCAGACCTACTAAAGACACTTACCATTAAATCAAATACCCTGTTTGAGACTTTAACTACCCCTCTATTGCACTGGGAAATATACACTGCCTCATACTCGCAGGCACAATGATTTCTGGACGTTAACAAAAATACCCTTGAGCAGAAAGTCCGCGCACCCATCATAGGTTCAAACATACTGGACCTGGTGCTCACCGGTATGGGAGAGTGGTGCACCCCCCCCCCCCCTTGGTGTCACATACTCACTGGTTAAGTCCAGACCACAAAACTGTCATCTTTGAAATAAAAATAAACATGGTAACTCCAGCAAACCCTGTAACAGTTAGGAACTATTCCAAAGCAAACTACAGTGTATTAAGCAATAGTTTATCAAAATTCAGTGCCCCTCCCAATCCCCAGTTCACATTTTATCAAAATTCAATGCCCCTCCCAACCCCCATTCACTGCAACCTATGCAGAATTGTTCACAGAGACCCTCTACAACCATGTAAATGGTTGTATATAGGCTGTTGTACCTACTAGAAGCAAATCCAATACAAACTGTAAAAACAAGTCACACTGCTGGAATCCTACTTTAATAGGGTATATAGCAAAAGGGAAACAAATCATGCCTAAAATCAGGAAGAGCAACTCCCATTATGATAGGAGCTCTCTGATTAAACTAAACATGAAACTAAGAGGGGTAATTAAGTCCAAGACCAGTTACAATGTCAAGAGTGTCACCTTAACAGAGCAGAGTCACATAGCAAATTTGTTGGCTTGACAAATTCAGCTCAAATTTCAGCCATCCCCTGGCCTTACTGTATGAAATGGCTACTAGCATAACTCCCAACTATTAACAGGGAGCAGTTCCTGGTGATGCTCGCTAAAGCCAAATACATAGGCTCAGTGGACCCCAACAGTATTGTGGGATGCCTCCTAAGTAGCTGGAAACATTACCTGTCAGAACCTCTTGAGTCACTTTTCAGCTGTAGCCTCAAAACTGGCTTTGTACCACAAAATGGAGGACTACAGTGGTTATCCCACTTCACAAGGATGGATCATCAACCAACCCCTGAAAATACAGTCCTAATAGTCTGACTAGTGTAATATGCAAAGGCATGGAAGAATTATCATGGAAATGATTAACAAAGACCCAGGCAGTCTTCAGACATTGGACCCAACCTGGTTTGGTTTTGTCAGGGGAAGGTCATCTTACTAAACCTGGTGTACTTCTGAGAATGTCACCAAGCCAATTGATGAGGGAAAATGGTGCATACTGTCTACCTAGATCTGGCTAAGGTGTTCAGTACAGTACCCTACTCTGGTATTATATAGTCGACAAACTCACTGAACTGAGCATAAACCCCGACATAATTAATTGGGTTGCCAGCTGGCTCACAGATAGGACCCAGGAAGTCAGGATTAGTGATACCACCTCCACTGAGAGACCGTTCACCAGTGGGGTACCTGAGGGCTCTGTGCTGGGATTGCTCTTATTTAGCATCTGCTTCTTGGAGTTAAAGGCTAATGTCAAAGTGCCTTTGGTTGACCAAGTTCACAGTTGATTGCAAATTGGGAGCTACCATAGATTCCTCCCATGATGCAAATATTTTACAAGTGGTTTCAATACATATAGTGATTGGTGTCAAAGTCACAATCTAAAACTCAACGCCAAGAAATGCATATAGTGCCTTTTGGGAAAATTGCCGCCCAGGCATCCATCAGTAAGACAACCCTAAGAGTTGACCCAGTAGTCAGGGATCTGGGAACATATGTAGACAGTAATCTGGCCTTTCCCCAACATGTGGCCAAGGTAATAAGAAAATCACTCTGTGTCACCCAACTTGTAAGTAAAGGCATGTCATCCAGGTTTAAGGAAGTCATAGTGCCACTTTATTTGGACCTTATCAGACCCATCATTGAGAATAATGCCCCCTTCGACATTACCTGGCCAAACATATGCATTCGGAGGAATATCCACAAAAGTTCCTTACCAGTAGAATCCAAGGTACAAACGCATTGTCCTGGACTGGTTGCCTTACAGCTGTATCTCTGTACTCGGTCTCCTACAGGTTATTGAGAGGCGATCTACGCCTGGCATACAAGGCATTCTCGGATCCAGCTCTGATGGACTTTTTGCACATGCAAAATGAACAGCATCAGAACCACTAGATCCAAGGATGTCATTTTGCTTGTGACATAAGACATGGTGTTGAGACAGGTATGTGGCTCAGAGGATCCCCATGGTGTGGAACAGGCTTCCTTTTCATGTCACGCAAAGTCTATCCCTAACCCTATTTAATAGGAAATTCACACCAGGTCTGGCCTCCATGTTTCTGATAGTCAGACACAGTAATGTCCAAAGTAACACCCCCCCACTACATAACCTCTAGAAACTTCCTAACTTATGTACCCTCTCCTTATCAATGTGCATGATACATAGGGACACAATTGGGTTGGATTGTACTGAAAGGCTTATAAAGGCCCTGATAATAAAAGCCTTGCATATAACTATGAATTATTTAGACTTGCATTGTGTGTAATCTCACCTTGTTGTCATTTTAGTTTAAAAAAAATGTTTGGTCATAAACTGCTTTTGTCTCCGTGGATTTACCAGTGATAGGCAGTAATAAGGAAATCCTTCTAGCTTTCAGCCAGTTAGGTTCATGGGTTAAGGTAGCACTAACCTGAGTAAGCACGGAGAAGTTGAGTATATTTGTAATAGAGCATTTCCGCTCCACCTGCTTAATACCTGGACAATCATCAAGTAAGTATTTTAACCTGAGGAAGATGTGGTGAATGTTGGGGTGGACATTTTTTTTTTTAGCCAGAATTTTGTAATTCTGACTTTGACTGGTGTGCTACTGTCAGAAAGGCAGTAATTTTTTTCTAACTTGTTTTTAATATTTTTGGCAATAAGTAGGACACCTGTAAGCGTGCTGTTTGGTGTGGTGGGTGACTGAAGAATGATTGGATTATGCATTGTACGTCATTGGGTTGATTATTAACAAGATAAAGATGCTGAAGCAGAGCAGTGGGAGCGAGAGTTTGGGATTGGGTCGAGTTGCAGTGTCTGCGGTTGTTGGGTACGGAAAAGGATGGGGTACTTACTACAGAGTATGAGTGAGATCTAGATCTCATTCACGTTTGCTCGCTCCTTTGTGGCTGGATTGGAAGTAAGTGAATTTATTTGGAAGTGTGTATTTTTGTGGGGTAAGGAGAAATGCAGCGTTGCTGGCGTTTGGGGTAGCAGTGGAAACAGTTTGGGTATGAGTAGTTATATGTTGGTCTTCAAGTGGGATATGTTAAGTCAGTATTACTGGGTGTGTTGGCAAGTGTTTAAATTGCAGAGATTAGGGAATAGCTGAGCGTTTGGGTGTGGGAGGGGAAAAATTAGGGAGTAGCTGGAAATTTGGGTGTGGGAGGTAAATAAAGCAGGCAACAGCTTTTGTACTTGTGGCAACCAGATCAGTGTAAGGATAGGCAGAATGATCAGCTCCTCAAAAATAAAAATTGCTGGAAGGAATCTGCTGACGTGGCAAGTGAATGCTGTTTTACTGCAGTGTTAAAGAGCCTTGTAGAGCTGCATTTAGTAAGTTACCCTGCTTAACGTGCTTGAGGCTACAAATACTCCTGTTTATGGTGCTTGAGGCTACAAATGCTTGCTGAATGGAAGTATGTTTGTTGGCAGCCAGAGAAACCAACTGGTACAGAGATGTTGCTTAATTTATTGGAGGACTTTAATAATGAAATAAGCTTTTGTTTCTGTCCGTCATCTCACTGTTCATGGTGGACAGTTTGTAAGCACATGCAGCTACGAGGGAGGTTTGTAGTTCAAGCGCTCATCTAACATAAAATAGCAGCTACAATTAGACAACGGTCAGCTCAGAACATTACAGAGCATAACCTACTTTGTATTTTTGACATTCTTCAGTAGGAACAAGAAGATGCCCTTATCTTTTTTGTAATGAGCAAAAAGAACAGCCTTCAGCCTTGCAGGACACTGCAGCTTTGGTCAGCCTTGCAGGTCACTGCAGCTTTGGTCAGCCTTGCAGGTCACGGCAGCTTTGGTCAGCCTTGCAGGACACGGCAGCTTTGGTCAGCCTTGCAGGACACTGCAGCTTTGGGCTTTAGGAAGTGTTCGTATGGAAAACATTGTATAAAGAGATGGCATTTAATCTAAGGAGAAAGCGAAGTTGGTATACTAGTTAAAAGAAATGAGATGAGCAGAAAATGGGGCAAACCGAGGCTACATTAGGTGAGACTCCGTTGCCCAAATGATAGCTGCAATATTAGAGAAGCCTATGCACAGAGCAATGATAACGCCTTAAGCTGCAGCACTGGACAAACCTATGCACAGAGCAATGATAGCGCCTTAAGCTGCAGCATTGGACAAACCTATGTGCATAGTGATGATATCATCTTATGCTGCAGTGTTGTAGAAATGCATGTTCAGAGCAATGACAGCTCCTTACTCTGCATTATTTATTATTTATTTTACATTTTTATTTGCCGGGAAAGTCCGGATTGGAACAAAGCTAGTTTTCAGCTGAGGCATGGGGAGAAATGCTCCAGACGCATGTCTTTTTAATGTGGGAGGAAACCAGAGCACCCGTAAGAAACCCACACGAACGAAGGGAGGGCATGCAGACTCTGCACAGAAGGCACCCCAGCCGAGAATCGACCCGGAGAACTACAGCTGCACTGTCCATGGGGTGCTGCGGTATTGGAGAAGCCTATGCACAGACCAATGATCGCACCTTACAACAGCAGTAATAGCCTTGGGCATCACAAGTGCAATATAATATCTGTCTGTTTGTTGACATTTGATTACCAGGAAAGTCCAACTGGGTAGGTGTCCATTTTCAGAGGAGGCCCAGGGAGAAAAGCTCCAAAGGACTATAAAAACATTTTAAGAACAATAGTTTTACTCTCTCCAAAAATAATACAAAAACTTGTACAGTTTAAATAACAGTCGCAAGTTTGACATAATGTGAAAACACTTAAGCACAGGTAACAACTTATATGACAATTATTTAATGTTTGGAGGAATTTTAGCCAATTTAGAGAAATTAAAAATAAGTTAGTATAATACAAATAGGAATTGCAATATGAAATGAGAGGAAAAAAAACAGGGTTATGGCAAATTTAGAGCCGTAGGAAAGAAATTGATTCAAGTAAGGGAGTAAGTGAAGAACGGGGAGTAAGGAGGTGTGTGGTATGAACATGTACTGGTTCATATTTAGGGATATAGTTTAGTAAGGAGGTGTGTGGTATGAACAGGTACTGGTTCATATTTAGGGATATAGTTTAGTAAGGAGGTGTGTGGTATGAGCAGGTACTGGTTCATATTTAGGGATATAGTTTAGTAAGGAGGTGTGTGGTATGAACAGGTACTGGTTCATATTTAGGGATATAGTTTAGTAAGGAGGTGTGTGGTATGAACAGGTACTGGTTCATATTTAGGGATATAGTTTAGTAAGGAGGTGTGTGGTATGAACAGGTACTGGTTCATATTTAGGGATATAGTTTAGTAAGGAGGTGTGTGGTATGAACAGGTACTTGTTCATATTTAGGGATATAGTTTAGTAAGGAGGTGTGTGGTATGAACAGGTACTTGTTCATATTTAGGGATATAGTTTAGTAAGGAGGTGTGTGGTATGAACAGGTACTTGTTCATATTTAGGGATATAGTTTAGTAAGGAGGTGTGTGGTATGAACAGGTACTGGTTCATATTTAGGGATATAGTTTAGTAAGGAGGTGTCTGGTATGAACAGGTACTGGTTCATATTTAGGGATATAGTTTAGTAAGGAGGTGTGTGGTATGAACAGGTACTGGTTCATATTTAGGGATATAGTTTAGTAAGGAGGTGTGTGGTATGAACAGGTACTGGTTCATATTTAGGGATATAGTTTAGTAAGGAGATGTCTGGTATGAACAGGTACTGGTTCATATTTAGGGATATAGTTTAGTAAGGAGGTGTGTGGTATGAACAGGTACTGGTTCATATTTAGGGATATAGTTTAGTAAGGAGGTGTGTGGTATGAACAGGTACTGGTTCATATTTAGGGATATAGTTTAGTAAGGAGGTGTGTGGTATGAACAGGTACTTGTTCATATTTAGGGATATAGTTTAGTAAGGAGGTGTGTGGTATGAACAGGTACTTGTTCATATTTAGGGATATAGTTTAGTAAGGAGATGTGTGGTATGAACAGGTACTTGTTCATATTTAGAGATATGGTTTAGTAAGGAGGTGTGTGGTATGAACAGGTACTGGTTCATATTTAGGGATATAGTTTAGTAAGGAGGTGTGTGGTATGAACAGGTACTTGTTCATATTTAGGGATATAGTTTAGTAAGGAGGTGTGTGGTATGAACAGGTACTGGTTCATATTTAGGGATATAGTTTAGTAAGGAGATGTGTGGTATGAACAGGTACTGGTTCATATTTAGGGATATAGTTTAGTAAGGAGGTGTGTGGTATGAACAGGTACTTGTTCATATTTAGGGATATAGTTTAGTAAGGAGGTGTGTGGTATGAACAGGTACTGGTTCATATTTAGTGATATAGTTTAGTAAGGAGGTGTGTGGTATGAACAGGTACTGGTTCATATTTAGGGATATAGTTTAGTAAGGAGGTGTGTGGTATGAACAGGTACTGGTTCATATTTAGGGATATAGTTTAGTAAGGAGGTGTGTGGTATGAACAGGTACTTGTTCATATTTAGAGATGTAGTTTAGTAAGGAGGTGTGTGGTATGAACAGGTACTGGTTCATATTTAGGGACGTAGTTTAGTAAGGAGGTGTGTGGTATGAGCAGGTACTGGTTCATATTTAGGGATATAGTTTAGTAAGGAGGTGTGTGGTATGAACAGGTACTGGTTCATATTTAGGGATATAGTTTAGTAAGGTGGTGTGTGGTACGAACAAGTACTGGTTCATATTTAGGGATATAGTTTAGTAAGGAGGTGTGTGATATGAGCAGGTACTTGTTCATATTTAGGGACATAGTTTAGTAAGGAGGTGTGTGGTGTGAACAGGTACTGGTTCATATTTAGGGATATAGTTTAGTAAGGAGGTGTGTGGTATGAACAGGTACTGGTTCATATTTAGGGATATAGTTTAGTAAGGAGGTGTGTGGTATGAACAGGTACTTGTTCATATTTAGGGATATAGTTTAGTAAGGAGGTGTGTGGTATGAACAGGTACTGGTTCATATTTAGGGATATAGTTTAGTAAGGAGATGTCTGGTATGAACAGGTACTGGTTCATATTTAGGGATATAGTTTAGTAAGGAGGTGTGTGGTATGAACAGGTACTGGTTCATATTTAGGGATATAGTTTAGTAAGGAGGTGTGTGGTATGAACAGGTACTTGTTCATATTTAGGATATAGTTTAGTAAGGAGGTGTGTGGTATGAACAGGTACTTGTTCATATTTAGGATATAGTTTAGTAAGGAGGTGTGTGGTATGAACAGGTACTTGTTCATATTTAGGATATAGTTTAGTAAGGAGGTGTGTGGTATGAACAGGTACTTGTTCATATTTAGGATATAGTTTAGTAAGGAGGTGTGTGGTATGAACAGGTACTGGTTCATATTTAGGGATATAGTTTAGTAAGGAGGTGTGTGGTATGAACAGGTACTGGTTCATATTTAGGGATATAGTTTAGTAAGGAGGTGTGTGGTATGAACAGGTACTGGTTCATATTTAGGGATATAGTTTAGTAAGGAGGTGTGTGGTATGAACAGGTACTTGTTCATATTTAGGGATATAGTTTAGTAAGGAGGTGTGTGGTATGAATAGGTACTGGTTCATATTTAGGGATATAGTTTAGTAAGGAGGTGTGTGGTATGAACAGGTACTGGTTCATATTTAGGGATATAGTTTAGTAAGGAGGTGTGTGGTATGAACAGGTACTTGTTCATATTTAGGGATATAGTTTAGTAAGGAGGTGTGTGGTATGAACAGGTACTGGTTCATATTTAGGGATATAGTTTAGTAAGGAGGTGTGTGGTATGAACAGGTACTGGTTCATATTTAGGGATATAGTTTAGTAAGGAGGTGTGTGGTATGAACAGGTACTTCATATTTAGGGATATAGTTTATCCTTGGTTGAGCAAGAACAGGGATACATTTTGGTTATGAAGCCTTTCAGAGTTGTTTTAAAGGATTGTGGGGGAGGGTATTGATCTGATGGATACAGGATGCTACTAAAAGTGAAATGTTCTCTAAATAAAACGGCCAGATCTGGCTGATGCTGGTTTTGTAAATGCAGAATGAGATTGTTCAGCCCTGACTAGCCAACTTAACAGTAAATCAAACGTGGGTATGATTAAGTCTTACCTGCAACATCATATTAAATAAACACGAAGAGGTGATCTGCACTTTTATCTGCAGGGCAGTTTACTTGAACTACTTACTGTAGGAAAGTGAAAGGTTCTGGAAGGACATGTAGTTGTAAAGGCAAGTCAGCCGGTGAGAAATGAGGGAGAGGCATAGTCTTAGTGATTCCACCTGTATCGTATACCCAGCTGATGCACACTTTGCTGTTAGGCAGATTATTTTGTCTGCATGTATTGCAGTCTGTTCTTCAGTAAAGTAAATAAGATACATATGTGTTTGTTAGTTCATTTTTTTTCCTTTGTGCTTTTTACCCCAAGCTGCCAGATAACAGGCTCCCCAACCCATTGGACTTGTGTTTGTTCATTCCCAGCACAGGGCACAGGGGAAAGAGCCATCCCGAGGGGGCATCATTCAAGCAACTGTGAGGGAGATTTGTGCCTTGGGTGGGATTCCATCCGTGTGTCTTGGGTGGGATTCCATCCGTGAGGGGAGTGTTGTAGGTACTATCTCCTTTCCTGTGTCAGGAAGAAATGGCGGATATCACTGAAAGGATCACTATGTCTTCCCTTTGTGAGTACACACAACTCCCGTGCATTTGTAATGAAGGGTACTTGCTAAACAGTGTGGTGGCCGAATACTCTTCCCATGACAGTATCTGGTGTCACCGCCTGTCTTCATAGGGGTTGTAGCATTGACTGGCCCTGGTCTGCCCATCCTCTGCACACCAACTCTAGCAGACAAACGAGTCGATAATCAAACGTAAGCTGCCTGGGTCACATAGGTTCATAAGTAGGTACTAGGCTATCTGCCCGAAGACATTTATAAGCCTAGCCAGAATGTGTTGGCTTTCGCCGCCCCCTTAGATTAGTTCCCTGTGCCTCTGTCCAGCAGAGCCACTGAAGTGATCCCCGGGGTAAACTTTCTGTTTCCCATCCACCCGTCAAGGTTTTTCTTGAAGAGTGTTAGCAAGGAGCTCTGACTAATGTAGATTGGAATTTTGTTTCAAAGCATGGGAAGTCTCTGGGACAGGAATCTATCCCTCTCCAGCACGTCCTGTTTATTGCTGTGGTGAAGTTTAGATCCCTAGAGCGTGTGGCTCGAGGGGATAAGGTTTTCTTTAGGGGGAGCATGTCCATCAGTTCTGGGTTGGACATGGTCTTGTATGGCAGGCAGAGATCACCTCTGAGTAGGCAGTATGCAACCGAGTACAGCTGGAGTTTCTTCATTTGAGCTGCATAGGGCATCTCTTTGAGGCCAGTGATCCTCTTAGTGAGGTACTTCTGTGATCTTTCCAGCTGTTGCAGGTATCTTGTAAGGTACATCTCAAATGGGGTGTTGTACTGTATGATGACCTCTTTTGATATGAATGCAAACCCTTTTGTGATTAGGTGGGCCACGTAGAAGGATTTTCTAACCACTTTGGCAATGTGATTAACAAAGGAGAGATTACTATCTACTTGGGTCCCCAGGTTCTTTATCAAGTTTTCTGTTTTAGGGGGCTGTCACCTATGTGTTAGTTTGTGTACGTTGTTTGTTCCAAAGGGGATGACTATGTACTTTTTGGCATTTAGCTTGAGGCCATGATTTTAACACCAGGTATCCGTCTCAGTGAGGCCCTTTTGGAGGATTTTTCTGTTAGCTGGCGAGTCAGTTATAGCCCCTAGTTTGCAGTCGTCTGTGAACTTCATCAGCCATACTCCTCCTGTGCTTGCCTGTACCTCAGAGAAGTATATGCCAAACAGGAGGGGTCCTAGGACTGAGCCTTGGGGAATGCCACTTGTAACCGGTTTAGAGTCAGACCTAGCTCCCGCAACTCTCACCATGTGGGTTCTGTCCGTGAGCCAATTGGCAACCCATCTCTAGACATAGGGGTTTATGTTCAGGCTGGTGAGCTTGTCTATAATACCAGAATGGGGAATGGCGTTGAAGGCCTTTGCGAGGTCTAGGTATGCTGTGTGTACCACCTTTCCTTTGTCTAGAGCCTTGGTAGATTCTTGACATAGCTAAAGAATGCCTTGTGGTTATCTTTGGAGTCCTTGGCAATTTTTCTTTCGAAGCTTGCCTTGGATAATTTTTATGAGGGATCATAGTTTCTTGCTGATACTGATCAGGGATGTCTTCCCTTCTTGGGATTTTACTCTTTTCTGTACTAGTTTACTCCTTCTATTGAATAGCTTGTTTATGGCAGGGATCCACCAGACTGGTTTCCTTTTCTTGGAGGAGTGAGTCTTGGTTTTGCTTGGGATAGCATGATCCATGCATTCTTGTAGGTGCCCATAGAATGCATTAGTAAAGGATTTTGCAGCTTGGACAGCGTTATCCTTTAGCATGGGGGCTTTGAAACTTTCCACCTTGGTCTTAAGTAATGTGAAGTTTACTTTTGAAAAGTTTTTCACAGTGGTTTCCTTGTCCGGGGGTGGGGGCAGAATGTGGATATCCAAAGTGATTTGTTTATAGTCAGTTCTAACCAGCAAAGGGTTGACCTCTGGTGTGGAACACTGGTCGCTCATGTTGTTGATGACCAGGTCTAATATGTTGTCACCTCTGGTGGGAGTGTTGACCAGCTGATCCAGGGTGTTTGAGTTTATAAATTCTAGGAAATGTTGGGCAAGGGAGTTAGTACTTGAGTAGATCTCCCAGTTAATGTTTGGGTAGTTGAAATCAACCCAATATTAGGGTGTTTGGTAGGACCTTCATGTTTCCCAGTGTTTCCAGAAACACAGAATGGGGGTCCTGGGACATGGTGGGTGATCTGTAGCAAGCTACAATTTGAATTGCAGTTTTGCCTGTTGTTAGTTGCACGTGGATGATCTCTGAAGCATCGTGCTGTGCCACTAACCTGGAGGTGTGGGTATCGAGCCTTTATGCTTCTTTGTCAGCAGAGCTGTCAGATGATTTCTGATGATGTGTTATGAGATATCCAGTACATTTCCAGGTGCACGGTTTTCATATAATGCAAACTTCAATGGAGAACGTAGCACATCATCAGTGCATGCTGTGGTGAGTCGAGTACGTTAATTATTATAGAAGTAATTTAATAAGGCAGAATGATGCTGTGGAATATGAGGTACATTTGTGAATGCTAGCAGCATGCTGGCGATTAAGAGCACAGTGGGATGTACAATATCATACAAATGTGTCAGCATCTGTTAAGTCCTTTCAAATGTTACAGCTCGCCCACACACAGCTGCCATTTTTGTTGTTTCATATTTTACGTACATACTTGATCTTATCCAAAAGACATAGAAGTGATTTTCATTGCAACACGACAGTCATAGGTTCATAGGTTCATAGGTTCATACTAGGCTATCTGCCCGAGGGCATTTATAAGCCTAGCCCATTGTTTTGTGGCTTACGCCACCCCTTTAGTATGGGGAACTATACCCATTATTTTGCTGTGCCTCTGTCGAGCAGTGACACTGAGGTAATTCCTGGGGTATATCTGCGATCTCCCATCCACTGGTCAAGATTTCTCTTGAACAAGGCCAGCGAGGTGCTCTGCCTCACATGTACCGGGATTTTGTTCCACAGCATAGGGAGTCTTTGGGTGATGAATCTATCTCTCCAGCACGTCCTATTAATAGCCGTGTCGAGGTTTAAGTCTCCCGCCCTTGTGGCTCTGATGGATCTAGATTTTTTGAGGTGAAGCATATTCATCAAATCTGGGTTTGACATGGCCTTGTATGTTAGGTAAAGGTCACCTCTGAGCAAGCGGTAAGCGACTGAATAGAGCTGGAGTTCTTTCAGTCGGGCAGCATAGGACAGATTTTTGAGACCCTTTATCCTTTTGGTGAGGAACTTTGTGGCCTCTCCAGCTGCTGCAAGTGTCGGGTCAGATACATTCCGAATGGGGCATTGTACTCAATCATTGGTCTGATGAGTGATGAGTAAAGGGAGACTATGACCTCCCTTGATCTAGATGAGAATCCCTTCATGATAAGGTGGGCAATGTAGAAGGACTTCCTAACTACTTTAGCTACATGGGTGTCGAATGACAGACTACTATCAACCTGGGTCCCCAGGTCCCTGATAACTTCTTCTGTGCTCAGTGGATTGCCACCTATTTGGTAGCTAGGGGTAACCTTGTTTTTCCCGAAGGGTATGACTATGCATTTTTGGCATTTAACTTTAGGCCGTGGCTCTGGCACCAGTTATCCGCTTCTGTGAGACCCTTCTGAAGGATATCTGTGTCAGATGTGTTTTCTACTATGGCGCCAGTTTGCAGTCATCTGCAAACTTTGTCAGCCATAACCCTCCTGTGTTTGCTTGTACTTGGAAAAGTAGATGCCAAACAAGAGTGGGCCCAGGACTGAGCCCTGTGGGACACCACTTGTGACAGGCTTTGAGTCTGACATGGCGCCAGCAACTCTGACCCTGTGGGTTCTGTCACTCAGCCAGTTTGCAACCCATCTTGTGATGTATGGGTTAACATTTAAGCTGATGAGTTTTTCAATGATACCCGAGTGGGGTATTGTATCGAAGGCCTTAGCCAGATCGAGGTAGGCTGTATGGACTGCCTTTCCCTCATCAATGGCTTTGGTGACTGTTTCAAAAAGTCAACCAAGTTTAAAAGGCATGATCTGCCTTTGACAAAGCCAAACTGGGTTGGATCCAAAGTCTGCAAATTCCTATGTCTTTATTTATGAGGTCCATTATGATCCTCTCCATGGCTTTGCAGATAAGGCTTGTCAAGCTAATGGGCGGTAATTTCCAGGGTCTGTGGAGGCACCGCCTTTGTGAAGTGGGACCACAGTTGCAGTGCGCCACTCCTGGGCGTATCCAGAGGTAAGACTTTGATTAAACAGCTGTCCTAGCTGTGGGTTTAATTCCTCATTGAGTTCGTGGAGCACACAGCCGGGGACACCATCGGGTCCCATGGATGCTGTGTTTTTGCTTTGGAGAGAGCAGTTCTCACTTGGGCGCTGGAGATGTTTGGGGGCTGCACTCATTTGGTATAGATATCTCTCCTTTTGGGGAGGGGAGAAGTTTGCACTGAACCTGTCAGCCAGTATGTTGGCAATGTCTGTAGGATCAGTAATCTTCACATCATTTTGAACTAGTTCTGAGCATATCTGGGAGTTTCCTCCTAGGTTTCTAACATAGCAAAGAAGGCCTTATGATTGTCTTTTGAGTCTTTAGCTATTTTTCTCTCAAATTTGCTTTGGATGATTTTATGAGAGCTCTTAGTTTTTACTTATAGTGATCAAGGGTGTCTTACCTTTTAAGGATTTTGCTCTATCTTGTAGTAGCTTCCTCCTTTTGTTGTAGAGTTTGTTTATGGCTGGGGTCCACCAGACTGGACGCTTGCCTTTGGTACAAAGAGTCTTTGTTTTGCTTGGGATTGCCTTATCCATGCAGTCCTGCAGGTGCTGGTAGAAGGCGTTTGTAAGTGATTCAGCGGCTTGAGTATTGTTTTCCGCGCTCGGGGCCTGAAAGGAGACCACACTAGTCTTTAGAAGTGTGAAGTCGGCTTTTGAGAAGTTCTTTACTGTGGTCTTTTTTATTTCAGGTGGGGTGGGATGAGGACCTCCAGCGAGATTAGTTTGTGATCTGATCTCACCAGTGAGGGGTATACTTCGGTGTTGAACATTGTGCTCCCATGTTCGTGATGATGAGATCAAGTATGTTATCTCCTCTTGTGGGGATGGTGACTAGTTGTTCCATGGCATTTGAGTTTATGAATTCCAGGAACTTTTGGGCTAGGGTGTTTGGGCTTGAGTAGTGTTCCCAGTCTATATTAGGGTAATTGAAGTCACCTAGTATGATGGTGTTTGGTGATACATTTATCCCTCTAGTGTTTTCAGGAAGGCCATGTGAGTTTCCTGAGTTTGTGAGGGTGGCCTGTAACATGCTACAATTTGCAGAGCAGTCTTGACTATGGTTAATTGCACCTGGATGGTCTCCGATGCATCGTGCGTTGCCACCAGTCTTGAGGTGTGGGTGTCCTTGATGAATATGGATACCCCCTCCTTTCTTGGTATTGTCCGGATTTTGGGGCCGGAACGCATGATATGAGGTAAAACCTGATAGCTGGGGTGCTCTCAGGAGCCTTGAACCAGGTTTCTGTCACAGCACAGACATCGATGTTCTCCATACTGAGAAGGGCCTCGAGTGCGTGCATTTTGAGATTTAGACTTCTGGCATTGAGCAGCATTACCCTTAGTTTTTTCCTTTTTGTGTTCTAGGGTGGTAGGTTTAGAATTTGAGCCTTGCCTAAAAAGGCACTATGGGGTGGCAAGAGCCTTTGCCAATATCCGAATCCCAGGGTGACAGGTGCAAGCCGCCTCAAGCAGCGTGGCTTGTCCAGCATGTCATCCCAGGCAGACAGATACTGGATCCCCTTTGAATGACACCAGTGTTTAAGCCAATTGTTAAAGCTGATCATCTTATCTCTGTATTGTGGCATCATTCTTGGTGAAGGTAGGATACTGCTCAAGGTCAGGGTCATACCTGCCTGGGCTACATAATCAGAGAGCTCCTCAATGTCTCTTTTCATGTAGTCCAAGGAGGTACATCTCAGGTCGTTTACACCAGCGTGGACAATGACTGAGTCATATTTGTACCTGCTGTTGAGAGACCTGAGTGCTTGCGTTATGTGGCGGATTCTAGCGCCCGACAGGCAGCTTACTGTGACCTTCTCCTTACTCAGTCTGGTGAGCGGGACATCAGTGTGTCTGACTATGGAGTCACCAATGACTAGTGTGTCTGGCATTGTGTTTGGCCTTAAGGGCTGTGACTGTTTGACACTCTGACTGTGAGGTCTATGTGTTGCGGGTGTTGTGTTCTGAGGTGGTGGTTGTTTGGGTGTCTGCTTTGGTGGCCTCTGCTGTTTTGGTAGATTTTTGATCAGAGCCTCCGAGTATGTCTTTGTGTGTTTATGTGTATGATTTGAGGTTGTAATGGTACTATGTGAGACTGGGTCTATAGTGTGTGTGGTAACCTTCTCCTCCTGACTGGTCTTGCCAGTCCTATGTTGAGAGAGCTCAGCCTCCAGTTTGGCCGTATAGTTGCATCTCTCGCATGTATTTGTGTTTTGTGGGAGGAGGAAAGGGTTGTTCTGTGTACATGAGGCAATTGAAACATTGCCTCAATATTCCCAGGTTCACCAGCTGAGCAGGAGAGGACACTAGCAACTGATCCTCGACATGCTAGAAGGGTAGACAAAAACTTCAAAAAGATTCCGGGGACGTGGGTGACCGAGAAATGGGGGTTGCCTTTTGGGGTACTATCTATGACAAGAGTGCCGTATCAAGGTAATAAGTACTGTAGGAGCAAGTGCTAGGTTTAATAGATAGAGAATAGTCTACTTGGAGTCAAGTAGAGTTGATCTTTTTAGTTATAGGATACGCTGATTTGATCAGTAGTATAGTTCGAGGAAGGTAGTTTTAAGGGAAAATTTGAAGAGTGGACTTTAGGTAGCCCGAATAGTTTAAACCTGCTTAACCGGCACTGCCCTAGTGTGCAACAGTGGCAGCTCCGCTCTAAATCGCGCTAACGCGTTTAGCACGTTTTATACCAGGGGGCTGGAAAAAGCTAGAAACTGGCCCAAAACGACCAATAAACTACTAGTTACTGGCTGAAACCTCACAAAACTGGACAAAGGCAGCTCAATGCTTCCCACTCCCACTGGTAAGCAAGGTAGCTTCCCTTCCCCCAAATAAGGCAAGGAAACAGTACACAGGAACTACAACCAAAGCCCAGGAATCAGCAACTCTGAAACTGGACTAAACTAGTAAAGCAGGAAAGCAAGGTAGCTTCCTTCCCCAAATAAGGCAAGGAAACAGTACACAGGAACTACAACCAAAGCCCAGGAATCAGCAACTCTGAAACTGGACTAAACTAGTAAAGCAGGAAAAACAAGAGATATTTTTTCTTTTTCTTTTTTTTCACAAAACAGGCAGAAACAGGTACAGCAAACACTTATAAATGCTATGAATCAGCTACTACAGCTTACACAGAAGAATTTGCTACAAATACAGTCAAATAGTAACAAACAAGGATTCCAAGTGCAATATTAAGTTAAATGCAGTAAAACAGCTTCAATGTAACAGAAAGGCAGGTAAATACAGTTGCTAGGTATTCAGATGTGGAAAGCAACAAAAATATACTTAGTATCAAGAAAAGTCGCTTATTCAGCTCTCTGCAGCCTGGATTACTCTGCTGGCCCACGTGGAGTCTGTGCTGAGTAGGTACAAGCTGAAAGTTTTATACCAGGGGGCTGGAAATAGCTAGAAACTGGCCCAAAACGACCAATAAACTACTAGTTACTGGCTGAAACCTCACAAAACTGGACAAAAGGCAGCTCAATGCTTCCCACTCCCACTGGTAAGCAAGGTAGCTTCCCTTCCCCCAAATAAGGCAAGGAAACAGTACACAGGAACTACAACCAAAGCCCAGGAATCAGCAACTCTGAAACTGGACTAAACTAGTAAAGC